>NW_027492249.1:0-48609 GCF_021521415.1 Bidens hawaiensis | reverse complement strand
AGGCTGTCTTTGGCGCGTCTTCCTCATGGACCCTAAGTTGGTGGTATCCTGACCGTAGATCTATCTTTCGAATAATAACTGGATCCCTGCAACTGGTCAAATAAGTCGTCAATCCTCGGTAAAGGGTACCGATTTTTGACTGTCAGCTTGTTCAGCTCCCTGTAGTCAATACACATCCGGAAGGAACCATCCTTCTTCTTTACAAACAGTACTGGAGCTCCCCAAGGTGAGAAACTTGGGCGAATGAAACCCTTATCCAATAGTTCCTGTAACTGATTGGATAGTTCTTGCATCTCAGATGGAGCTAATCGATAAGGCGCTCGTGCTACTGGCGCGGCTCCTGGGACCAAATCAATGCGAAATTCGACTTGTCGCCGGGCGGCGGTAATCCGGGCAGATCTTCAGGAAAAACTTCTGGAAATTCGGCGCACTACTGGTAAGTCTCAATTCTTCGCTCATCTCCTTTCTTCTCTACTACATGCGCCAGGAAGGCGTAGCACCCTTTCCTTAGGCACTTACGCGCCTTTAGGCATGAAATCAGTTTCGTCGCAACTCCCCTTCTTTCCCCTTGAATCATCAAAGTGTTCTCCGTTCAACAGTGGGATCCGAACCTGCTTCTCATGGCAAATAACTTCCGCGTGGTTCTCGACTAACCAATCCATACCTACCACAATGTCAAAACTTCCCAAATCTATAGGCAACAAGTTAATATTGAACTCGTGACCTCCCATGAATAAAACACATTGCTCAGCCCTTTCGCTCGCGCACAACTGCCTACCATTGGCCAGTTCTATAGTATAAGGTATGTCTAGCCTACTGGTTGCTAGACCTAAGGAGTTTTTAAACTCAGAGGATATAAAACTTAGATCAGCGCCAGTATCAAATAAGACAGATGCAAAATGTCCGTTAAGCAAAAACGTACCGGTTACCACATTCGGCTCTTCTTTAGCTTCGCCTGCGCCGATCACAAAAGCTCTCCCACGAGCTTGGTTCCCCTTCTTGCGGGCAATCCCGACTGAAATGCCCTGGCTTTCCGCTATGCGTAGCAGTTGTCGCTCGCTCCAGCTTCTCTAGACACGGCAATTCATCGTCTTGTGCCCTGGTCTGCCACATTTGGCACATTCGATTCTTGCGCATTCACCCTCGTGGTGGTACTTGCATTTGTTGCACCATGGGCGAGGCCCGCTGTATCCTTTTCGTGGTGGCTCCGCGGCCTGAATCGCGTAAACCCTTGCGCTTTCCTGCTTCTTGAACGGTGGCTGCTTGGAGTCGGACCCTCGGTGGTGAGAGTTCCATTTCCTCTTGGGATCAGAGGTTCGCTGCTCGATTTCCGCGCGTAGTTAACAAACCCGCACGGACCGTATCCCTTGTAAGGGTGATGGCCCGCGCTACCGCCTCATCAAAGGTTGGAGGCGCTGCGGCGTTGAGCGGAACCCTAACAACAGGAGGCAACCCAAAGATATACCTCTCGACCTTCTTTTCCTCTGTGTTTGCCATATCTGGCACCAACTGACAAAGCTCGTTGAACCGGTTGTTGTAGGCGTCGATATCCGTTCCTACCATTGTGTGGTGTCCAGAATTCCTGCTGCAGACTCTGGATTTCTGCGCGAGAGCAGAAACTTTCTCATCATCATTTCCTTTTAGTTCCTCCCAGGTCTTGTGAAGAGCAACTTCTCGCCCCAAAGTCTTCACTTGAAGCTTCCACCAAGATGAAGCTGCTTCTTGGAACATGCAGGTCGCGTAAAGGACCTTCTGGTTCTCACTACATCCGCTAATGGAGAGAACTGTCTCCATCTTGTCAATCCAGTTGTAGAGCCCAATGGCCCCTTCGGTTCCCTTGAATGGCCAAGGCTTACAGGCCATGAATGTCTTATAGGAGCATCCTTTGTCCAAGGCTCCTGATTCGGGTTCTGGGGTCTCATTCTGACGACCCTGACTTGATTCGGCCTTGCTGGCCTCATGTGTCGCAATCGCTTGCGCGATTATTTCCGCGAGTTCCTCGGGTGTCATGGTAATTCCCTTGGTCTCTGGTTGGAGGCATTCTCGCTTTATAAGAGAATGGAAATATATCAAACTTAGCGCATGTACTCTGAGCACATAATGTTATCATTATTTACTAGACACTGTGTGACCCGTGTTCCTAAGTGTGTGTATAGTTTCTTTTGAAAATATTTTCTTTGAAAAGTATTTCATGTGATTCCCCAACGGTTATAGTCTAGGTTAAAACTTCTTTTCCTAGTTCGCTATAACCAGTGCTCTGATACCAATCTGTCACACCCGGCCCCTGAGCGGGCGGAAACAGCCGGGCGCGCGCGAGTGGGGATTGATAATTAAGCACGGGCCATTGCAAACATTCAAAGATTTTCATTGCGCGGTGAAATGTTTAATACAATACATTACATTGTTTAAGAATTACATAAAAACATCCAAGTATAAAATTGTTGAAGATTTCCACGCCATATCCCCATGCGCGGCGGGAACAACCACGCGGCATCGAAGGGATAGAAACTAAAATCTTCCAAAAAGCTAGTTTAGATGTTCAGCGTGAGGTGCTCTAAGTGTGACTCCATGCGCTACTTAGTTTATCTTCCTGAAAGACACGTAAAACATTTGAATCAGTATAAACTGAGTGAGTTCACAAGTTTTAATAACTTGATAAATCGTATTGCATCATAATCATTCTGAAACATAATTCTGATAGCATCATTAAAACACATGCTTGGTAAAACATAGATCTATCAACATATTCTGATAAAATCGTTCCGCGGGTTACGCGCGAACATTTCTGGGAACTGTGCTCGTCTATGCAAAGTGGCGCTGCCACTACGAGCTAAAATAAGTAATACCGTCCCGCGGGTTACGCGCGAACGTTTTCAGGAAAATGTGCTCGTCCATGCAAAGTGGCGCTGCCACTACGAGCTAAAATAAGTAATACCGTCCCGCGGGTTACGCTGCGAACGTTTCAGGAAAATGTGCTCGTCCATGCAAAGTGGCAGCTGCCACTACGAGCTAAAATAAGTAATACCGTCCCGCGGGTTACGCTGCGAACGTTTCAGGAAAATGTGCTCGTCCATGCAAAGTGGCGCTGCCACTACGAGCTAAAATAAGTAATACCGTCCCGCGGGTTACGCGCGAACGTTTCAGGAAAATGTGCTCGTCCATGCAAAGTGGCGCTGCCACTAACGAGCTAAAATAAGTAATACCGTCCCGCGGGTTACGCGCGAACGTTTCAGGAAAATGTGCTCGTCCATGCAAAGTGGCGCTGCCACTACGAGCTAAAATAAGTAATACCGTCCGCGGGTTTACGCTGCGGACGTTGTGCCGGAAAACAAGGCGCTCGTCCATGCAAAGAGGCGCGACCCCTACGATGCGGGCTCAAACCCATAGTACTGCCCATGACCATACTAGGCACTCGTCATGCAAAGAGGTGCGACCCCTACGAGTGGGTGGATCAAACCAGCAGTCCCTACCCTTAGAGTATCCAATGGTAAAGTGATCACTTACTCGAGTTCTAGCGCACATACATCGAAAACCTTAGATAACCGTTCGCATTGCCTCATCAAGAAATATAATTTAAACCACAATCGCTTGCAATAGCGTGTAAGTATACCATGATAAAACGTAATTTAAACACGTGTCCCTCGCCCCGAAAACAGGGTTAAAAACAGTGAAAATAGTGAAATGGGGGCTGTGAGACTCACCTGAGGTTCTTGTTAAGGGATTAATCGAGATTCGGGTTTTCTTGGTGTTGGCCTCGGAATCGAGGTCTAGAATACGATTAAATAACAAGAAATCTATATTAAGATCAAGATATAAGGGTTGGAAAGTAGATCTCAAGGTTATAATCTCGGCTTACCTAGTAACAGAACGGAATTGAAAATCAAATTAGATGCTTGGGAGATGATTCAGAGCAGATTTGCAGTTTTAAGAGAGAAGTTTGAAGTGTGTTGAGTGATAATTTTAGGTTACATATTTATAGGCAAACTCAATGGAACACAATCCCTTGATTTAGGGGATTGTAATCTTTTCATATCTAGGTGTGATGATGATAAAGTATGGAAAGTATTATTATTTATTCAAAAGTGGAGGAGTGGGTAAAAGATTCTGATTTTCGCAGGACATGCAGGTCTGTGGTTGGTGAGAGTAGGGTGGCTGATAGTTGACTGTTCATGCCACAGTGTGCTTTTGCCAGTGCACAGTAAAAAGTAGAAATTTTCTGAAACACGTTACTGTTTTCTTTTGGGCGGGAATAATCCCCTTTATTCTGAAGAATACTGTGTTTTGTGCGTGTAACCTTGCGCGTACAGCCTTATGCGTGTAGGATTCTGCGTGTAGAATGTTTCTTTGCTGCGGGTAGGTACGTAACCTTCTCGCAGTCAGGGACATTGAGTTTCATTTGTAGATTCTCCAGGTGGTCTTGGTATTTCAACATAGTGATCAGTTATGTTGAAGTCAATTCCATCCTGGAGCTTCAGACAAACTAGCTCTCAATGTTCCCGCCATGCGGGGAGGTTAGTTCCCTTCCGCACGCGCATAAACGAGTTAGGGTGCACCCGCCTTAGCATCATGCGTGACGGTCAACCCATTAGACATCATAACGTTAAGGTACATGAAAACATAAAGCCAAAACATTCGCGCATGGCGCATATAACATATGCCCACGCTGGTTCTTATCATGGTGCGCTCGCGCATGGCGCACATAACAAATGCACGCGCTGACTAACATGGCGCGCTCGCGCAGGGCGCACATAACAAATGCACGCGCTGACTAACATGGCGCGCTCGCGCAGGGCGCACATAACAAATGCACGCGCTGACTAACATGGCGCGCTCGCGCAGGGCGCACATAACAAATGCACGCGCTGACTAACATGGCGCGCATAATATTTACAATCACCTAATTATTAGGTTGATTACTTGGTTTAAGGGATTAGGAATTTACCGGGTGTCACAGCAAGGCACTTGATAAACAGTCAGCTTCGGTATCGAACACTTAGTAATACTTGCTTTATAGGCTAGCTACCTATAGATATATAATTGATATAACACTATCTGGTAACGCAACACGCTAAACGCAAAACGCTAAACGCAACACGTTAAACGCTTTATTTTATATAAACTTGTGAACTCACCAACCTCGTGTTGACACTTTTAGTATGTTATTCTCATGTAGCCGAGGCGGGCGCGCGGTATAGGATCATGCATTGATTGAAACGCATTTGTTTATGCAAACTGATTTTAAACTGTTGTCATTGGATTTTAAGTCGTCCTGCGTGACGCAACTTTTGTCTTTTGGTTTTTACGCTTCTGCACTTATTTTATTTTAAACGTTTTTATGGTTTGATTATAACTAATGATTCCGATCCTGTTAGTTCACACCCTCTGACGGTAAAACTCCGTTAGTGGATTTTGAGGGTGTGACAGATTGATATCAGATCCATTGGTTATAGCGAACTAGAAACTGCATGCATACTAGACTATAACCGCGACGACCCATTAGTTATAATGATACGCACTGCATATGTTTGTGTAGTCTTTGTTATCTTATCTCTTTACCTCTTTCACTCATACGCGCGCTTACACGGCTTACCTGTAGGGATGTCGACGCCACCATCATCATCATCCGATCAGATGACTCATGCTCATGGGAAGGAACCGCAGCTACCTACCACATCGCCACCCCGTGTAATCCCGGAACTCGAAGCTCCTGCACCGAAGAGGTAACGCTTATCCGGAGGCATGTACGAAAACGAAGTTAGCTGGGATTGGTACCCTAATATGATTAGGCGTATGATCTATCGCGAACAAGTTCCCCCGCTACCTCACCCGAGCCATCCTGCTTACCCCAACACCCTACCACCCATAACCGAACCTGTAGAGCGTGTGCTCGCAGCTGTTGTTTCTTGTTTGGAGCTTGACGTTGGTTACATGCGCTATACGAGAGCGAACGCATCCTGACTGTTAAAAGATGGAACCGAAACTAAAGAGGAAATTTCCCGCCTGACAGCGGCAATGAAGGAAATGCAAGAGGCTAATGATCAACAGATGAAGATTATGAGAAAGATGCAAGCCGAGATGATAGACTTGCAAGAGCAACTCCAAGTGGAAAGGACCCGAACCGAGATAGCTTTAGAGCGTTGCGATGTCTTACAAATGCAAATTGCTCAGAACGCAGCTGAACCTGAGGCAGAGCCTGAAAAGGAACCCGAAGAAGATCCCGAAGAGGAGCCTGAGGAGGATCCCGAGGATGAACCCGAAGAGGAACCAGAGAATGAACCGGCTGAGGAGGAGGCACACTCAGTGGTGTCCTCAGACGATGACATCTAAGGATGATAACACCTAGATGGAGGGGTTGTCTCCATCCAAACTATTATTTTCTATGATTTTAAGGATTGGTTTTAAATACTTTGTAGCGAATACAATTGTTTTAATCATGAATTATTATTTGGATTAATATATGGTTGTGATGTGATGTTTGTTTCTTATTTCTTTCTTACCTATCTTTTTATTACATGTATGGCGTGTTGCATATGAAGGAAAAATTCATGCTTAACATTTTATGCTGTGATTCTAGGAAATGGCTGGAAGAAATGCTGGACACGGTCGTGGTAACATCAACTTGACCGCAGCAGAACTTCAAACCCTGCTGAATGACCACGCGGCGGCCGCTCTAGCCGCACATGTTCAGAACCAAGCTGGAGGTCCAACTGGAACGTGTACTTTCAAGAACTATTTGGATTGCAAGCCCAGTTCGTTTAAGAGCACCGAAGGAGCTATAGGCTTCCTGCGTTGGGCTGAAAAGACCGAATCAGCGTTTGAGATGTGTAATTGTCCACCTGCCAGTAGGGTCAAATTTGCTGCTGAAACACTTGAAGATTCTGCTCTCACTTGGTGGAATTCGAATGTGCAGATTCTTGGATTGGAACTGGCTAACGCCATGAACTGGGAAGAGTTCAAAAATATGATGCGTGAAGAGTATTGTCCTCGAGAGGAGATTGCAAAGTTGGAATCCGAGTTTTGGTCATTGAAGATGGTGGGTTCCGAAATTGAAGCCTACACCACCCGTTCTCACGAGTTAGCTATGATGTGTCCACGGATGGTAGACCCGCCGAGTAAGAGGATTAAGATGTACATTGATGGGTTAGCACCGCAAATTCAGGGCATGGTGACGTCTTCCTGACCAGCCACGATTCAACAAGCGATCCGATTAGCTCACAAACTGACGGATCAAGCAGTGACCCAAGGTGCGTTACCACCTAGAGGTTCAACCACTAAAGCCCGTGACAACCTGAGCACTGACAACAACAGCAACAGCAACCCGGGTAATGGAAAGAGAAAGTAATGGAAAGAGAAAGTTCGACAACGCCAGATCCTCATCCTCGAACCCCCCACAGCAACAACACTACCGTAAGCCCGAATTCACCCGGAGCTTCAACCATCAGGGTCCCAACAATAGCAACAACGGTAGTGGGCAGGGTTCGAGCGGCTATGCTGGGAAACACCCGAAATGTAACCGGTGCAACTATCATCATGCTGGCCCGTGTGACCGTGTCAAGTGTATGAGATGCGGAAAAATGGGTCATCAGGCCAAGGAATGTAGGGAAGACCTAGCGGCAAAGGGTGCTCCTAAATCACCTATGACGACTATAGGATGTTTTGAGTGTGGTCAAGAGGGTCATTTCAGGAAAGATTGCCCCAAGCTAAAACAGAACGAGAACAATGGAGGCAGCAGCGGTGGCGGAAGCAATGGTAAAGGAAGAGCTTTCGTCATTGGGTCGGGTCAAGCCCGCAATGATCCGTATGTGGTGACTGGTAAGTTTCCTGTGAACGACTGTTTTGCTTCTGTTTTGTTTGACACTGGAGCTGATAGGAGTTTTGTGTCGAAAGCCTTTAGTCAACTCTTAGACTTAACTCCAACCCCGTTAGATGCTAAGTTTCCTGTTGAATTAGCTGACGGTAAGACTATAGTAACGACTCATGTACTTGCGGGATGTAAGTTGAAACTATCAGGTCATATTTTTGATATCGACCTTATACCTTTTACGCTTGGTAGTTTCGATGTTGTTGTCGGCATGGACTGGTTATCTGAGAACCGAGCGGAGATTATATGTCACGACAAGATAGTCCACATCACTACCCCTTCCGGCGAGATCATTTAGATCCAGGGCGAGAAGCGCGGCATGACCACCAGCATCATCACCCTCATGAAGGCGCAGAAGTATCTACGAAAGGGTCATCCGGCAATTCTAGCGCATATTGTCGAGAAACCCACGGAGGAGAAACGAATCGAAGATATACCGATTGTGCGAGATTTTCCGGAAGTTTTCCCGGGGGATTTGCCTGGACTCCCTCCTATTCGACAAGTCGAATTCCAAATAGAATTGACCCCCGGTGCTGCACCCATAGCACGAGCCCCGTATCGACTCGCACCGGCGGAGCTTCAGGAGTTGTCCACTCAGTTGCAAGATTTGTTGGATAAAGGTTTTATCCGACCTAGCTCATCGCCTTGGGGAGCCCCTGTCTTATTTGTCTGAAAGAAAGACGGGACTTTCCGAATGTGTATCGACTACCGGGAATTGAACAAGGTGACGATTAAGAACCGTTATCCCTTACCCCGAATTGATGATCTGTTTGACCAGCTTCAAGGATCGAGTTACTACTCGAAGATCGATCTGAGATCTGGTTACCATCAACAAAGAGTGCGCGAAGAAGATATTTCAAAGACGGCTTTCAGAACACGGTACGGTCACTTCGAGTTTTCGGTTATGCCTTTTGGCTTAACCAACGCACCAGCCGTATTTATGGATCTCATGAATCGAGTATGCAAGGCGTACCTTGATAAGTTTGTGATTGTGTTCATTGATGATATTCTCGTTTACTCCAAGGACAAGGCTGACCACGAAGAACACTTGAGATTAATTCTGGAATTGTTGAAGAAGGAACAACTGTACGCTAAACTCTCGAAATGCGAATTTTGGCTTCGCGAGGTTCACTTCTTAGGATATGTGATTAACGAGAATGGTATCCATGTCGATCCCGGTAAGGTAGAGGCCATCAAAAACTGGGAAGCACCTAAGACTCCGACTGAGGTGCGGCAATTCCTAGGACTGGCTGGCTACTACCGGCGTTTTATCGAGGGATTTTCAAAGATTGCTCAACCCCTCACCGCTTTGACTCACAAGGGTACTAAGTACAATTGGGGTGGCGCAATAATCCGGTTTCCAACTGTTGAAAACCAAACTCTGTAGCGCCCCTATTTTAGCCTTCCCCGAGGGAACAGAGAATTTTGAGGTACATTGTGACGCATCGATACAAGGTCTCGGTTGCGTGTTGATGCAACTCGAGAAGGTTATAGCCTATGCCTCTCGACAACTACGGATTCACGAGAAGAACTACATGACCCATGACTTGGAACTTGAAGCTGTTGTGTTTGCCCTTAAGATATGGAGGCATTACTTGTACGGTACCAAGTTTACCATTTACACCGACCACAAGAGTCTTCAACATATCTACGATCAGAAGGAGCTGAACATGCGACAGCGTCGTTGGGTCGAGCTGCTTAAGGATTATGATTGTGCCATCAAGTACCACCCTGGCAAGGCCAATGTTGTGGCCGACGCCCTTAGCAGAAAAGAAAACGATAAACCCAGGTGAGTGCGAGCATTGCAACTCACGATTCATGCCGACTTACCCAATCAGATTCGCGATGCGCAACTCGAAGCTTTGAAGGATGATAATCTTCCATCAGAACTCATGGGGGCATGAACAAGCAACTTGAAACCAAATCGGACGGGGTCCAATATTTTGAGAACCGGATTTGGGTTCCACGATACGGAGAGTTGAGAACTCTAGTGATGGACGAAGCTCACAAGTCCCGATATTCTATCCACCCCGGCTCAGATAAAATGTACCATGACTTAAAGATACTTTACTGGTGGCCAAACATGAAAGCCGACATTGCCACCTACGTGAGCAAATGCTTGACTTGTGCAAGAGTCAAAATAGAATATCAGAAGCCATCTGGCCTGCTACAGCAACCGGAACATCCAATGTGAAAATGGGAACACATTTCAATGGATTTTATCACTGGATTACCCAAAACACCGACGGGATGCGATACCATCTGGGTGATCGTTGACCGATTGACTAAGTCTGCACACTTCTTAGCGATTAAGGAATCGGACAAAATGGAAAGATTGACTCGCGTCTACATGAAGGAAGTAGTGTCTAGACACGGAGTGCCTGTCTCAATAATTTCTGATCGAGATTCTCGTTTCACTTCGCACTTTTGGAACTCACTACAAAGCGCACTAGGTACCCGCCTGGACATGAGCACTGCATACCATCCTCAGACGGATGGGCAAAGTGAACGAACTATTCAGACCTTGGAGGACATGTTGCGTGCATGCGTGTTGGATTTCGGAAAAAGTTGGGAACCTCACTTACCTTTGGTAGAATTCTCGTATAATAACAGCTACCACGCAAGTATTAAAGCAGCGCCGTTTGAAGCGCTGTACGGACGAAAGTGTCGATCACCTCTCTGCTGGGCAGAGGTTGTTGACAGCCAAATCACTGGTCCAGAATTGGTACTCGAAACCTCTGAAAAGATTGTTCAAATCCGAAACCGATGGCAGCAGCACGAGATCGTCAAAAGAGTTACGCCGACAAGCGCCGAAAGCCTCTCGAATTTCAAGTGAACGACCAAGTATTACTCAAAGTCTCACCTTGGAAAGGTGTGGTTCGCTTTGGGAAGCGAAACAAACTCAACCCACGATACGTTGGTCCTTACCGGATAACTGAGCGCATTGGTCCGGTGGCGTACCGACTGGACCTACCAACGGAACTCAGTGGCGTACACAATGTATTCCACGTATCCAATTTGAAGAAATGCCTTTCCGATGAAACCCAAGCAGTTCCTTTGGCCGAATTGCAAGTTGATGAACAGTTACGCTTCATTGAAGAACCAGTCGAGGTTTTGGATTGGGAAACCAAAACGCTCAAGCACAGCAAAATTCCAATCGTTAAGGTTCGTTGGAACTCGAGACGTGGACCGGAGTTCACGTGGGAACGCAAGGATCAAATGATGAAAAAGTATCCTCACCTTTTTGAAGGGCTGACCAAACACCGGAAACCGCGAAACCCGACAAACCGTCAGAAATCACCGAAGGTATGAATTAAATTTCGGGACGAAATTTCTTTCTACTAGGGGATGATATGACAAACTGAAAATTTTTCGTACTTTTTCAGAAACTCATCACGACTTGACTCAAAATTTTCGGGACGAAAATTCTTTAACATGGGAATGATGTGTCATTCGTCAATTTCAGATTAACTCTGTTAACTCAACTCCGTCAATTCAAACTTAAAGATCATTGAATCTATAACGCACACCTCATTACATTTAAACTAGGATTTAAATGACGCTTGACAACTACTACATGTGTAGTCATTCGGGAATTGCACCGAAACGCAAACGAGTTGACGCAAACAATTGGTGAATAAACGAAAAACGTCAAAACAATAGTTATGTGATAATTATGTGTTAACATATGTGTTACTTGATTATATTATGTGTGATGCTAGACAAGAAACAAGAACTAGTTAAAATAAGCTAGAAAAGTACAAACTAGAAATTGAGGGACTAAAGTGTAACATGTTTTTATAAATAATAATATTAACCTAAAACCCTAACACTCTCTCTCTCTCCCTCTACACCGATCGGCCCCCCTCCCCCTTGTTCTTGGCTGCCGTCAACCACACACACACATACACACAAGATCTTTCAAGTTTAATCGAAGATTAAGGTGCTAGGAAGGTATAAACAACTATCCTATGTATTTTACATGCTTAATTTTGAGTTTGAATGGGTTAATTATAAACCCTAGAATCTGAAAATTATATATATGGTGTTCATATGTCTTGTTTTGATTAGATGATGGTTAATTATGTATTGATTGTTGATTTGATAACTAGAATTGATGTTATTGCATGTTAATTGCTCGCTTCTTTGATTTTGAGTTCAAGTAAAACCCTAATCATGTATGTGGTGTGTATTTGATGTGCATGGATAGTGATTATGGTGTCTAGAATGTCATATGAACGGATTATGGTCTATAGATGGTTAATATGTTGTTTTTGGATGTAAACAGTTTCTGGACAGATTGTGTTGTTGATGTTCAATTGACTGTAACGGGGTGTGAATTTGAGAATTAGTCAAGATTATTAATACTACAGTGTACTAGGTTGAGTCTAGTTTCTAAGGAATATAAATTTGTAATTTTTGGACGAGTAAAAGTTAATCTTTATGATTTTACAAAAACGTTGTGCAAATCTGAATTGTGAGACCTGCTGTTAGGTTGGTTTGTAAATATTATATCTCATGAACTACAAGACCAAATGGGTTGGTTCCACTTCTGGAAGTTAACTTGTTGAGTTAAGAACCTAACCCAATTGGTCTTGCATTTGTTGGATTTTTCATTTAACGAGAATTACAAATAACATTCTGTTGCGCATGAATTTGACTGTTGTGAGTTTGCTGTAGTAAATTGATCATTGTGAGAAATATATGTGGAATAAAAATACAACAAAATATGTTCTGGAAACCTAACACATGTATGCTTTTGTGATGATTTTTGGTGAATTAATTGAGATGATATGATCTGTTGAATAGGATAATCTTCAAGTAGAATTCTGTCTCGGTAAAGTTAGCTGCTGAACTTTGTGAAAATACATGAAAAGTGTTAGTTGCTAGTTAATTGTTATGTTTTGACCAAATTGCCCTTGCGGGGAATAATTGCTAGATACGTACACTATTAACACTTGACACGTAAGTAGTTACTCACACGTGTAACGTATCACAAGTATGTTTGTTAATTCACACACGATTCACAAACGAAACACGAAACGTATCTCGTGCTTAGGAATTATGTGCCGGGTCTAGAGACTCGATAATAGTTCCGATTCTTAGAAAATCTCCTTGTTGTTATAGAACGCTAGTGAGAGTTTTCTGTGACGCGCATCACTTGGTGACTTGTTTTTGGGAATTCTTCGCAAACAGTGAGTTTCACTTTCCCCTTTTAAACTCTTTAAACGCTTTTCACTTGGGGGAGATAACATACTCCGAAAACGCTTTTAGATTTTGTTAGTAGATTATATATCACTTGTAAAGGCTAAGTGGCAAACGAAACAATTGAAGTCCTACACATCGAACCGTTTAGTATTGGAAAATAGCGAGTCACTGTTGAGTAGTACTACTGGGTTTGACAAACCCCACCCAACGCTAAACTCGACTGGAGGTCGAGTGGGTGTAATTTTGGCTAACACATTACCATGGTCTGGATGACCTGGTGGCAAGGCACTTGATAAACGTCAGCTTCGGTGTCGAACACTTAGTAATACTTGCTTTATAGGCTAGCTACCTATAGATATATAATTGATATAACACTATCTGGTAACGCAAAACGCTAAACGCAACACGTTAAACGCTTTATTTTATATAAACTTGTGAACTCACCAACCTCGTGTTGACACTTTTAGTACGTTATTCTCATGTAGCCGAGGCGGGCGCGCGGTATAGGATCATGCATTGATTGAAACGCTTTTGTTTATGCAAACTGATTTTAAACTGTTGTCATTGGATTTTAAGTCGTCCTGCGTGACGCAACTTTTGTCTTTTGGTTTTTACGCTTCCGCACTTATTTTATTTTAAACGTTTTTATGGTTTGATTATAGCTAATGATTCCGATCCTGTTAGTTCACACCCTCTGACGGTAAAACTCCTTTAGTGGATTTTGAGGGTGTGACAAATATGGCTTGGCATCACTGTTCTTCGACGAACTCCAAATACAATGACAAGACGAGGACTGTGGTAATAGTACAAGTACAACAGCGGGGGTGGACGCAAACGAAGAGAAGGTGTCGGCAACCAAGGTTCCACCACCTTGTCGCCGTCATAACCGACAGTTCATTGGATGAAAATGAAGGAGGTCACGTTCTGTAACGATTCCGACGAAACCAGGTATACCTTAACCGGTAGACAATAGTTACGTTATATTTAATGTTGGGTACACGAATTACTATAGTAATTATACGAGAATACATGGTTCACTGTATTGATTGTACGTGAATATATAATTCATCGTATTGAATATGCGATTAATTCATCGTATTGAATATGCGATTAATTGATCGATAGTTATTGAAACCCGAACGAATCGAGGGTTCAATTATAGACGATATCTATAATATTTAGTGATGTTACGAAGCATTAATGCTTCGGGATAAGTAAAGTACGGCACAGAAAAAGAATTTCGATTTAATGGTACGTCGGTACATTAAACGAAACCTTCAATACCAAACCGAGCAAGAGATGATCGATCAAGCCGAAAAAGATGCGCGATAATTAATAATATGATGTTTTAAGTTAATAAATGTCATGGTTTAAGTTTTTAAAGTTTTTAAATCGGTTTATATAAATTTCATTTTTAAGCCGAAAAACGACCGTTTTAGCCTCGTTTTAAGCCGAATTAAACGTTTAACTGAAAAACGAACTGAACCAGATTATCCAAAACATTATCCAGATTACAGATATCCAAATGAGTGGCCAAGGATGAAGAAGTGGGTCCCACCCCACCCCTTATCAATTCCGATCGGTCTAGGGGGTGTTACCCCATGCTCTCATTTCTTTTTCTACATCAAACCCTCCATAATCTTCAACTCTCTCAAGATCATGAACTAAAAACCGAGTATTGTAGCAAGAACAACGAGGTAAGGATCGAGTTATCTACGTTTTCACCTTCGTTTCTTGAGTTTGTTTGCAAGAAAATGAGGTTTCAAAGATGAAAACCGATTCTTGCATGATCAAGTGATGTATACGGGTTATACAAGGGATCTTGGTCCAAGAAAGGAGTTAAACGAACCAAAAACGAATTTTTACGGTTTAAACTTTAGTTTTGAAACAATAACCGAAACTATAGTGTAAGAGGCTTGATCGTGAGTGTAACTTGCTTGGTATTGTGGTATGTTGGTTGTAGGCTCTGTATGTAGTGGTAGATAAGGCGGAAAGACGAGTTTGTAGCTTGTAGTGGCGGAAAACGAAAGGTATATTCGGTTTATGTTCGGTTTTGGAGTTTTTGGACAGATTGTTGATGGTTTAGAGTTAGGTCATGAAATTTTACAGAGGTGTTAAATACATGAAAATATGAGTTCTGTGAATTTTTGGTAATTTTTGGACAAAGGATGAATATTTGGTGAATTTAATGCTCGGTTTTGGCTAAAAATGGTGAAAAATAGTTAAATATCATGAAAAATTCTGGAAAATTTCAGATAAGCTTTTTATAAAATTTATATGTCACACACAAAATTTTAGGTCAGTTGGAGAAGTCTAAGTAGGCTTTTCGGTTAAACGAGTTCTAGGGTTTTCTAGCTCGGTTTTGGTGAAAATGGCATGTAAAGAGAGATTTTGGTTCTGGAAAAATTACAGGGGACTATGTGGATGGCAGGGGACATCCAGGAAAAATTTGGGATTTTTCTAAGGTCGTTTGGTATTTACGACATATTTAGTGTTTAAATGGTGTTTAAAAATAGATAAATAAATTTTAAATATAAAAATTAATTCTGGAAATATTTTTATAAAATTCCCCACTGTCAAAAAGTGATTTGTGCAAAATTTCAAGATCCGAGATTAAACGGATAATTATTTGTGCAAAAACAAACTTTTAAAGTTTAAAACGCGTAAACCGGTAAAGTTCGCCTAAACGAGCTGACCGGTGTATAAAAACACTAAAAATGAACTATTTTCATATAATTGAGTTAAACAAGTAAAAATAAATCATCCGAAAATAATTCGGATGATTTAAGTAATTTTACCCGATTTAACAGTTTCCGGTGCGCTAAAGACGGAAACGGGTCCCGCGGCCAATCGGGGCGTCTAAACCGAGCTCTAATTTCACAACTTTAACTAAATTATCAGTCAACAACTATTTTCGGGTCGTGTGTGACCAAACTCATTTTTGAAACGTAAAAACGGATACCCGTGCTAGGCACGCAAAACGGGGAAAACGACTAATAATGATTTTGACCATTGAACTCTAAACGAAATCACAATCTGAGTCTGGAGAAGTGTTCTGGGTTAACATTGCCCCCGGAACGGGTACAGTACTGGGTTAACAGTGTCCCCAGATGTACCGGTTGATATGGTTAAAGTTATATTAATAATGAGTGTATAGTAACGATCGTAGGGATCATATTACAGATTGGACGTGTTAACTGATAATGATTGTTGTTACCTGCTTGCATGTGCTAAGGTGAGTTTCACGAGCCCCTTTTTCTGAATTGTTTTTAAATATTTTCCCGGGGCGGAAGCATGTTACTATTGAAATGTTTAAGTACATACTGAACGCATGGATTTACGTGTATTTATAAATATTTGGTTTTACGGGAATCGTACAGAATGGGTACAGTACTTGGTTAACAGTGTCCCCAGATGTCCCTAGAAGTGTTTCTGGGTTAACATTGCCCCCGGAATGGGTTCAGTACTGGGTTAACAGTGTCCCCAGATGTCCCTAGAAGTGTTTCTGGGTTAACATTGCCCCCGGAATGGGTACAGTACTGGGTTAACAGTGTCCCCAGATGTCCCTAGAAGTGTTTCTGGGTTAACATTGCCCCCGGAACAGGTACAGTAATGGTTTAACAGAGGTTTCGCTTGTGGGTTCAGCATAATTACATCGATGATATTATATTTTGAAAACGATTTATCATGGTTTACTCGAATTGTGAAACTCACCAACTATTCGTAGTTGACCCGTTTTCTCACATGCTTTTCAGGTACAATTAAGATGAAGTGATTGCTTACGTGCTAAGTGCTTGATGTGTGTAAGATTTGCGTGCGGGATGTTAGGATACATTATAATAAATAGAGCTATGTATCGTATTGTATGATGTGTGTATCACCTAGACGGTAATGAAATACGAGATAATGTAATTTGAAGTATATTAATGTATTCAGTTTTCTTTATAAACAATGTGGTTGATATCAGAGGTGTCTGTTGCATCCCGTTTACGTTTCCGCTGCGGTTACGGGGTGTTACACGTTCAAAGGCCATGGGAGGACTTTAGAACATATTAGAATATACTTAACACCTTCGCCGTGGAAGTAACGTCTGACATCGGTCTATTACCCGACTCTTGCCTGAAACCCTTATCCTCTGCAAATTGTTAAAACCCTAGGAAGAGTCCCAATTTCACGAATCGATCTGCAATTTGTTAATCCACTTTTCTGATTTGAATCACTATGATTCTTAAATTGATGCCATTTACTTGTTAATCTGATATGGAGTGCCGACATTTTGAAGGAAAGAAGGGAGGACATATGTGGTAGATGGGTTGGTATTGATGTACCATTGGTGTAGTAATGGTGGTAGTTGATGAGGATGGAGTAGCGATGCTTTATCCAGGGCTGGATGGAGGCAAATTTTGGTATAATTTAAGCAATTTAATTTTCTTTTTCATCCCCTCAACTATTTTAAATGACAATTATAATCCAAAACATTAACGAGGTTAGTGTTCCTTTAGACGGGTAGTAGTACATGACAATAGGGTGAAAGTTGGGAGTGGTGGGTGACAAGTCGAAAGTTCACAGTGTTATCTACCAATGCGAGAAAGTTGAGAGTATTAAAAACCAATATCCCAAAAAAAAAAAACCCAACTGAAATAATAAAACTGAAACAAAAGACCAATAGTTTGATTTTATGTTTTATAAAAATTAAACTTCCGATTCAGTTTTACTTTTGGTTTTGCATGTAATTGAAACCGAACTAAACCGAATTAAATTTACGGATTTTGATTTTTTATTTTTAACCTTAAGTTAACAAAATTGTGTAATCAAAATGCAATCAATTATATATATAGATAAATATCAAATGTTGATGCCACAACTCCTTTTAAGAAACCAATAGTCTTAGTATTTATGATTTTTGTTTCAACCCTGAAAGAAAGTTGTTAGTGATGGTATGCTGGCTTGTGTGTGTTTTGCTAACTTCCTTAGTGTTTTTTTAAAAGACTTTTGCATCATTTATTTTTTTCATCTATTTATTCTTTTAATTTGATACACATTTTTAAAAGGTCTTAAATCTAGATTCTTTTAAAAGGTTTTTTTAAGTATAATAATTTGTAAAGGTTTTTTTAAGTATAATAATTTAAGGAAATTGAGTTTTAGATTTAGTTTCGGTATCGTAACGAATTTAAGCGACACCAACTAAAAACACAACGCATCGTTGCCGCAACACCCGTGTTATTGTTTATTTAGTTTCGGTATCATAACAAACATAGCCAATAACAAAATTACTTTTTATATTTATTTCTGGTATGATAACAAACCTAATTGTTACCGACCAAATGTATGTCGACTGGTCGTTGCAACGCTCGTATGTTTGTTTTTTTAAATATGCCAATTTTTCGAAATTATTTTTTGGGTTTACTTCCAGTGTTGTGGCGAACCTATAAATACTGACCGAATTTTCGTCACAACTCTTGTAATTTGCCAACCGAATAAACATCGTTTTACTTATATTATTTTGGGTATCAAAAGCTATACGTTTACTAATTTATTTTTCTATCAGATACTGACTGTATATGTGTCGCTTTCATCATAAATTATACGTATGCTGACACTATTTTGGACGTTCACATATAATTTTTTTAATTAGTGCAGGTGTCGTGATGAGTTTAACTGATGCCAACCGAATTGGCGTTAAGCCGTCGCCGCAACGCGGCGGATTTGAACCTAGTTAATTATTAATTAACAAAAGCATTCAGACCCAAAGTTTTAGGGAAAAAATCATTATTCTAGGCCAATAACTTTTTTACACAAAATGGTAAAATCCAAAAAAAAAAACACCATACAGTTTTCAAAACTCAAAAACTAAATGTTCGGTTTGAACCCAAAAACCGACCACACCCCTATTCAGCCAACTTTTGGATCGTAGAACTTTGTAAACATTACCCATTCAACCTGTTTGAGAGATAAAAAAACAGCCCGAATCAATCAAAATATCTATAAACGAGCCGAAATTGATATTACCATCCATGCAAAAGCCAAGAACGAGAAGTTAGACTTTCAGGCAACCGTTCTCCGAGAGCAAGCATACCAGCAAGTACGCCTAGAGGTGAGCAAATAACGGTTCGGAACCGCCAGAACCGAGGAACCGGAACCGAACTAGTGCCTCGAAACCGCTATTGTGTGTTACTTTACGGTTCTCGGTTCTCATTATTTGCATTAAACGGTTCCCAGTTCGGTTCCGGGTAAACCTGGCGGTTCTAGACTTGGAACCGAAGAACCAGAATGTTAAAAACGTTTTAAATAAATTTACCAATCCTAATTTTCTATAGAGTAACTTATTAACCAGCATTCTTTCAATTATTTTTTAATTTAAATATTCTTTCTTTACGTTCAAGACCTAGCAACCATGATCAATTTTGATTTAAGCTATCAAGGTAATGTAATATAAAATGATATGATCTTCCATGATCTATCGTTGCTAATGATTTATTTAAATTCAACAATTAGGTTTTTATAAAAATATAACGGATGTTCATGTTGTAATCTAAATTAATTTTATCATGAAAGAAGACATACACCTGTATAAACTTGTTTTGCAATTTGCAAAGTTTGCATAACTCATTTGATAAATAAACGATCGAACTAGTTCAAGCCATAAACGATTAGCGAGAACCGGCTTTAGCGGTTCTGGAACCGAACCGGTTTACTATAATAGGTTCCGGTTCCGGTTCTATTTATCACTCATTTTCGTTTACGGTTCGATTATGGTTCCGGTTCGGTTCTCGGGTTTTGAACCGTTGCACAGCCCTAAGTACAAATGTTTTCAGATCTGGCCCGGACGTCGACCCGGACGTCTTACTGGGTCAACGGTCAGACCGACCCGGGAGGGCGGACCGGTGTTTGACCCGGATGACGTCAAAAATAATATATATATTTATACAATTATGCCGGGAGGGCGGCCGACATCTTTGCCGGAATCTTTTTTCCGTTCAAGTTCTTTTTCATCTTTTCTTCTGTATATCTGCTCTGACTGCTGCCATCATTAACACAACACCGGGTCTAGGGATAAATTTAGATGAATATTGATAATATTTTGATTAAAACTTAAAAAAATATGTGTTTACCGGTTCACCCGGCGGGTCACCAGGTCCGGTCCGGCGGCCAACCGTGAAAACCGGCCGAGTTTTTAGAAAACAGGCTAAACACTACAACCCGGACCGGTATGTATAGCGGGCCCCGGTCCGACCGGTCCAACCGGCCGGTCCGGGCCGGGTTTAAAAGCAATGCTAAGTACGCCTGTCACAATTAAACACTACACGGGTTTAAAAGCCTGTCACAAAAATATTTAAATTAGTTAAAAGATATAACCAAGAGATATTAAATGTGTCTGAGGTGCTAAAAGACCTGATAAACAAAGCCAGATGCACAACAGCATATACTGATTGAGATGCAAATTGGAACTAGCAATGCAGGGAATCCCTGCTCCAGAAATACAAATCCCATTTTTGAAATTACAAATGCGATCGAGATTAAATGGATATAGAACGATATTATAAAATCTGTTTGTGAATTAAATGGATGCAGCAACGCATAGTTTTATAATAACACCCAAATAAAATGCCAGACACCAAGCCATATATGATCTCCTCAATAACATCAGATTGCATCTATAACCATAAAAACGTACAATAAATAACTAAATAAGCTTTTTTAATAGACATTAGTTAAAATACCAGCTCTTGTTCTCTTCTTTGGCGTCTGTAAATACGAAGCCATCCGTTCAGGAGAGCCTATATTTTTACAAAGATAACATAACACGTAAATACACACATTATTCATAATATGTATATAGAATGTTATGTGTACGTATAGACAACTGCATGTATACACAAAAGAATGAAATAATATATGTGAGAAGAAAGAAAGATTAAAAAGAACCTTGAGTTTGATGGAGAGAGGAGGGAGAATGAGAGTGCCTTTCTTCTGGAGAACTTTGCCGATAATATTGTTGGCTGTTGCCGCCAACGTCAGCAAGATTGATTCCCACATTTCCTTCCGATATTATTGCTCGCCTCACCACCCCTAAAACAAACATACGTTTTCTTTAAACTTTGCTTACGTTTTATAGTCAGAGAGAAAATAGAGTGAATGAGAATGAACATACCTTTGATGAGATGTTCTATTTATAGGCAGTCGGAAGCTTCTTTCGGGGAAGCTTAAACTTTTTAATGGGAAAAAGGTCGGCTTTTCTTTCAGCTTATGCAGACTAGGTTTATGTTATTTTATTTGCGTGTAAACTTTGCTAAACTGTTATTTGTCATGTTGTTACTTTTACTTTATGGCAGACACAAGCATTTCGTCAGCCATTACTTTTTCTGACATTATTATAGCAAGAGCTTCCTGGTTAACTTAGGAATCTTGCTGGGCAGGTGTTGAGCTTCCCCATCTGGCAGTTTATTCTTGCTGCTCTTTTATTCCTAAGCTTGTGAGCTTATGTTTGATGCTCATTTATTCTTAAGCTTATCTAGCCTGTGAGTGGGTAAGGGTACCCACGTCATCAGCCCCCTAGTCAAAAAGTATTTGGATCGAATGATGAATGCTTGTGACTCAACTCTTTCTTTTTCATGATATGTGTGTGTGTCGGGGTGGGGGGGGGGGGGGTTAATGATTCTGGGCTCAGTGGTATGCCTCTTCATAGACCAATGCATTACCCAATTTTCCGTTTTGGGCTTGTTATGAGAAAGCCCAAGAGCTGGAAAATGTTTTCCTATCTTGTGATCCAGAAGCTAGAAGATAACGATCTTAAGTTTCCGTGTTCGAAACTTAAAGCGGAAGCTTGGAGCCACTCGTAGTGACCTGTAGCTCATTTTTATGATTTTCAGTTTGACGGCTACTTCCTGCTATGTCTGACTGATTTGACCTTTGCCTTAGAAGGTTATTATACAGCCTGCTCTTACAGCTCGCCTACTTTTATCCCGGCCGTCCACTTGTCCCTATCTTCGGGGTGATTTGAATTTCAAAAATCGCCACTTTCCACCTTTTACTCCTATTAAACTCCGGTTTTATAACCTCCTATATCCGACAATTTCTTTTTTGTTCCCTATTTTTTTACTCAAAATTAAAAACGTTTCTTCTTCGCATCTAATCATTGTCTCGAAAGGTGATATGGCAACTCAGTTTTCGAAGTTGACTCAAACGGAGCTTGACCGATTTCTTAGAATACGGGATCGAGGCCAAACTTAAGAACGAGTTACCCAATCCTTCAACCCTTGTTTCGAATCGTCCTCGAAGTAAAGTTGTTCTTTACACCCGATATTTTGACCAATTCAGCCTCTAACACCCTTTTTCGAAATTTTTTCTCAATGTTTTGGAGTATCATGGTGTTTGTCTTGGTCAAATGGATCCTGTTGGTGTTCCTAGGATTTTGCATTTTGAGAATTTTTGTCGTGCTCTTGGTTATAAGCATAATAAGGAATGTATGGACGATGTGGACAATTTCGGCAATGTAACCAGGAGTGCCACAGTTAAAACAAGTTTGACGTTTTACATGGAAATTATTTTGGGCAACTCCTTGTCTGGACTGGTTGTGTGGACCAGTTTGCTTTACCTGATGATTATTATTAGACACATGGTTTGACTTACCACCTTGTTTGTTATTAGAGCATCCCTCTTTAACAAACTTAAGCGATGAGTATTTATTAGAATTTTTCGATCTATTAAACTTATTAAAAACCACATTATTAGAGTTCAAAGTTTTAACGGAATCCATCACACAAGTATCTTTGGTCTTGAAAACAGAGCCCACGCATACAGTCAGAATAACAGAATTCAAAACAGGTAATTTTAAAGAAACATCAGAAGTAATGTCTTTGTTAATTGAAACACGAGACTCATCATCCTCATCAGTCCAATCCTCAATGATTAATCTATCTGCACATGAGGCAAACACATTAGAATCGTTCACGAAACAAAAATACAAAAATATATATAAAAATTGAGGTGGTACAAAGACCAATTTTATTTATTTAATTTTTTAAGGGGGGGGGGGGGGGTGTGGGGTTGTCGGTAAATTTGAGCATTGGAAAAACCCGAGCGTTGTCGGTCATGGGCTTCAAATAAGGTAGCGAGTGTGCGCGAACTCGGTCGGTTTTTTTCAGGTTTGTTATGGTCCCGAAACTGAAAAAATGGCGTTTGATCAGTTCCCATTACGTTTTTTATGATAACTGAATTAAAAAACAAAATTCAACGAACAATACGGTGACGCCAAGTGTGACACCAAAGTTCATTCGAGCGATTGAATTGCTAAAAAACATTTTAAACCATTAAAACCAAGTAAGTAGATAGATCAAGTTTTTTCAAATGCCTTGGTAAAAATGTTAGCTTTCTGAATATCCATGTGAATTTTCTCCAAATTTAATAATATCTTTTCAAAACAATCACGGATAAGGTGATATCGGATTTCAATGTGCTTAGTTTTAGAATGATGTATATGGTTTTTAGTAATATAGATTGCAACAGAATTATCAATACAGATGGGAGTAGTAAGAAACTTCAAATCGTTATCCAGCAATGTTGTTGGATCCATAGAACCTGTGAGCAACAACTCGAGGCCGCCACATATTCGGCTTCAGCGTTGAACTATAGATCGTTATCTTCTTCTTACACTTCCAGGAAACAAGCCAGTTTCCTAAGAATTGGCAACCCGTTGTAGAAGACTTGAAATTGATCTTGCAACCTTCGTAGTCTGAATCTGTATAAGCATTAAGCTCAAAACTATCATCCATGGGATACCATAACCCGATGTCAAGATTACACCTTAGATAGTGAAAGATACGCTTAACCACCTCAAGATGAGTCTCTCATGGACTCGACTGATACCTGGCATACAAACAAACAACAACCATTATACCATGTCCAAAAATAGTTAGATGCATCAATGAACCAACCATCACACGATAGAGGGTTGGATCAACGGTATGCTCTAATTCATCTGGTGATGAACTGTGACCCACGGGGAGAGGAGTTGAGGGTACTTTTCCTGCAGTAATCTTAAATCGGCTCAAGATTTCGTTCACGTATTTAGTCTGATGAATAAAGAGTCCAGAATCAGTCTGGTGAACCTGCAACCCTAAAACGAAACTCATTTCTCCCATTGAGCTGATCTCGAACTTCGTTTTAATCTTCTTATCCAACTCTTTACACAACTTGTCGTTCGTAGAACCAAAAATGATATCCTTAACGTATATTGGACCAGTTGAAGATCGTCTTTCACAGTCTTTTGAAAGAGAGTGCAATCCACAGTGCCTCGTGAGAATCAATTATCCATAACATGGTCAACCAACGTAACGTACCAAGCTCTCGGGGCCTCGTGAAGACCATAAAGAGCCTTGTTTAATCGGCAAACACGCTCGGGATAATCAGGATCTTCAAACCTGGAGGCTACTTCACGTAAACCTCTTCATGAATTTCCCCATTTAAGAATGAACTTTTCACATACATTTGGTACACCTTAAAATTCTTGAAAGCTTCATAGGCCAAGAAAATTCATATAGCCTCAAGTCTTGCAACCGGGGCA
The DNA here is from genome assembly GCF_021521415.1 of Bidens hawaiensis. NCBI lineage: Eukaryota > Viridiplantae > Streptophyta > Magnoliopsida > Asterales > Asteraceae > Bidens > Bidens hawaiensis. The sequence continues at coordinate 23,977 of NW_027492249.1, read as the reverse complement.
CATAGTTCGTTGTAGTCAATGCCTTCACGCTGGTTAAAACCTTGGACTACTAGTCTTGCTTTGTTCCGAACGATAACCCCGCAATCATCCTTTTTACACTTAAATACCCATTTTGCCGGGATAGCCTTTTTAACCCGAACCGGTTTGTCAATCAGGTCCCAAACAATAAGATGAACGAATTGCTGAAGTTCGTCTAGCATTGCCTCTACCCAAGATGATTTTTTAAGTGCCAAAGACACGCTTGCATGCTTAAATTTTGGATCGAAAACAAGTGTATTCAGCAATGCTCTTAATTCTGGAAGCATTTATATCAACATACACACACAACAATGGATCATCAATGGCATTAGCAAATTGATGACATGTACACGCTCCCTCATTTAAATCACCAATAGTATTGTCATAGGGATGATAAGAATGAATCTGAAGAGTTGGATTCTCTAGAACTTCAACATTATCGTGCAAATTGGTGGTTTTTACATCAACCTCTTCATCATTTAAAGTTTGAGAAGATTCACCTGATTGTATGTCATTATCTTCATGAGTTTTAACCAATGGTTATGAGGTAGAACTTTCAAAGTCGGCATCATCAACTGTTTCAGTTAACACATCTGAAACTTCAGGATGATCATGTACAATGATAGAGGAACTTGGATAAGACAATAGTTCTTGTTTCAAATAAGCATGAACTAAGTCCTGGTTTTATAAATCAACCGAGGGAGATAAATAATCAAACAAACCATCATAATTAAACATCCAATCAGATCCCTTGCCAACGGGAGGTGTGATGTACCTTTGACAATCAACATGGTACCATTCTTCAACACACCAATAGGAGAGATTAAAAACTCGTTTCTTAGGTAAAGCATACCCAGGAAAATAACCATCAATGGCCTTTTCCTCTAACTTTCCCGCATCTTTCTTTAACATTGTACAAGGGCACCCGACTGGCTCTAAGAATTGAAGATTCGGCTTACTTTTGTTTAACAATTCATAACTTGTCTTTTTAAGCTTCTTCACCATGAGAACCTAGTTCAACGTGTAGCAAGTTGTATTCATAACCTCATTCCAAAATTGAACATGAAGCTTAGGATCTGCTAGCATAGTTCTAGTCACCTCAATGATGGTCAGATTCTTTCTTTCAACAACCATGTTCTGTTTTGTCACATAGGGAGAACTATATTCACGGGGAATACCATGTTGAATACAGAAAAACTCCATTATATTATTTTTAAACTTTGCGTCATTCTCACTTCGAATACGCCTCACTTTCAACTTGTAAGGTGATTCAATCTTGGTGACCAGATTTTGCACAAGAACGGTTGTTTGATCCTTCGTGCTCATGAACAACACCCATAAAAATCTTAAGTAGTCGTCAGTGAGCACTAAACAATACAAATCCCCAGCAATACTCGCTGGATTAACTAGACCAAATAAATCTATATGTAGACGTTCCAGTGGATTATTGATAGAATTGATCTGCTTCAATGGATGTGACTTCTTTTTCTATTTTCCCTTCTTGCACTAGACACAATGATCTGTTATATGAAAATTTTTCAATGAAACTCTTTCCACCAAATCATTAGCATTTAAATGATTCATATTTCTTGTGTGGATGTGACCCGTCCTTTTGTTCCATAGAATCGTGTCTTTATCGGTTGCTCTCGACACAAAACATGTTGTTGTTGACGAATATGTTGCAGTGGATGCCATATCAAGAACATGAATATCATTTAATCGAGGTGATTGCGTGACAACCATCTCCTCGGGAATCACAAGCTCAGGTTTCATAATCATACACTCCTTATCCCTGAACAAGGTTGAATACTTCTTGTCACAAATCTGTGAAATACTCAATAGATTATGATCAACCTTGTCGCAATAATTCACTTTCTTGAATGTGATTCTCTCGTTGTACACTTCACCCTCTTTGGTTATAAGTCCACCTTGGCTTCCCATAAATGCAACATAACCTCCTTGAATGTCTTTAATGTTGGAAAGAAGATTATTATTATGGTAATATGATGAGAACATCCACTATCCACAATCCAATTATCACTTTAGACAATCTTGAATGAACTCTGCACACATAAGTAATTGATTAGTATGAAGAGGTAACGCAAGCCTCCGTGTTTGGTTGAACCTCATGTTTCTTTGGCATAAATCAACTTTAGGTTTCTGTTTTGGTAACTCCCAAACAGGAACCTTGACATCATTCACCTTCTTCATAGCTTGCTGATGCAACTTTTGGAATTGTCTATAGGTCAAATTGCCTTCGACCTCTTATTAAATTTTATTTCAACAAGATTTACATCAGTTCTAACAACATTACAAACAGGTTTAACAAGCTCAACCTGTTTATGTCAAACTTCTTCTTCTTAATGTTAACCCTAAGCATCCTCCTAGGATTTGCCTCATCAATCACAATATAATTCATATCAGCCATATTTTTGTGTAGGTTGCCTTTTCAAAATGTTTTTAATCATAGGAACATGGTCCTTGATTACAGGATTCTCAGTCATTATGGCCTTAAATTCATAGATTTTTGCAATATGACCTTGTTCACTGATGTGTTGTAAAACACACTAGTTTTACGTGCTATTTATCATTGTTTTAATCGCTTATTTATCTAATATTTAGTGCTTTTAACTTCTTTTAGTATGATCTTACATGAATATGTATTTTGCAGGTTACGGGTATAAAGAGAAAGAAACTGAGCTTTGGAAGAGATTTATAGGCTTTTTATGTACTATTATTGAAGAATCAAGTTAAAGGATCGAACCATATACATTTTGTGAAGCCCATGCATGATTATAATATAATAAATATAAAACTACAAACCCTACACAGCCCCTAATCTATTCTGGCAGAAATCAGATCAGCAGCAAGAGAAAAGAAGAAAGAAAAAAATAAAGAACCCTAACTCTAGCTCTAGTTCCGATCGGCAGCCAAGAAGGAGGGAAGACGAAGAGTTTGCAGCCAAGTTACAAGTGTTTAATAAGTGTTTAAGCAGCCAAGTAACAGCCGTAATCATCATATTATGTCTACATATACTTTGGTTTGGTTTATGTTTCCTAACTCTCTTGTTTTTTTATCTTGAAATTGAATTATTTTGCAATTGAATTGAGAATTGAGTTGTGTATGATCATAATTGATTGTTGGATGATTTTGATTATTTTTTTGGTGATTAATATGTTGTTTACTATGAGTTATAGCTGCTGTCCAAAAATTATGCTTGGCTAAACTTCTTAGTTCTACCTAAGTTTGATGATTATTGTTCGGTTTCGATGAGTTGAATGGATTGTTTGGTTAATATGACTTGAATTGCTATTGAATGTTTGGTTCAATGATGAATTTGATTGTGTTTAGTGTCTGCCATATTATTGATATTATCTCATAATCTCATACTTCAATTAATTGAATTGGTTTGATTGATAGTTGCATGTTCAAGTCTCTACTATGTGTTTAGAGTTTGTTTGCGTTAGGTACAACCGTAGGGTTTTGTTGAGATTGTTAATTGAAAAACTTCAGCGGGTAAGCACCTTCTTAGAGACTGAGAGGTGATAGGAAGTAAAGTCGTCTCATAGCCTTTGCTTTTTAGGATTAAGATTGCGCGAGAGTGGGTTCGGTTCTTGTCGGGTTTGGGTTCGTGAGTGATTAGTTGGCCTAGTTTGTGTTAAACCAAATTGTTCCTCTATCCTTGGTTGCTTAGTATTCATTTCCATTAGGGTAGTGTGTCGGTGAGTCCGAGAGGAGAGTCTACATTAGAACACCTTAGCGTTCGTTTCCCTGTTTGTTCTTAAAATCAATTAAGTGTAAGTTAGGGTTTGTTGGTGAGACATAGAGGTGATCTAGCTTTCTTGAGCGAAACTTAGTTGTGTCATCTTTAGATAATGGTGTCATGAGATCATTCAATCCATTAGCTTGTTAGACTGTCAATTTGATTCTTTCCTAGGTAGACGTTTTTTCCATTGTCAGTCAAAGTTAGTTAAGTCTCCAAGTTAGGAAAGTTTTGTCTGCCAGTTAAGTTAAATTATTTAGGTCAAGTAGTTTAATTATTAAAAATCAATAAAAAAATATTATTCTTAGGAAGGTCTTGTCTAGGGTTTAGTGATCATAGGCGTTTTCACGTTTCCTTGTGTTCGATACTCAGACATCTTAGGTCTACGCTATTTGCGATCAGTACACTTGCCGGTTGTGTGTGGTTTTATTAGGAGTTTCCATTTAAAATTTAAAGCTTAGTTGTGAGTCCCATAGAAAGAGCACTCATTAGACACACATCATTCACCATTGGAAACATAAGTTCTCCTATCCACAAACATTTGTGGTGAATGATATCTATCATGTTTTTGTTTATAAAATTCCATGTTAGAACACTCAAAAAAGTTTTTAAGTGTACCCGGCCAATGTTATTTTACAAACTGGATAGGTTTTAGTAAAGTTGGTTGACATTTCTTTTGGGGTTTAGTATCAAACTTCTTTGTTTCCCAAAAAGAAATATCAGCCTCATTCACACATGGTTTCCCACAATCAAACACTCTTCAATATATTCTAGTTTAACCAAACTCAAAGGGAATACTTCATCAACAATAAGTTGATTAACCCCTTTAAGTTTGTAAACCCTTCCTCTCCTAACTTTCTTACTCCTAATTGGATTTACAAACCTTTTCAACTCTTTATCTGAGGCCACATTCTTCATAGATGGCATTGAAATACCACAAGATGTTGAATTTCCAGTTTTAGATTTTACAATCTCTTGTGGTTTACAAAGAATATGATTTTTAAGTGGAGTATTCTTGTCTTTGTGAATTACAGTTGGTTCATACACATGTTCAATGACTACTCATTCGTCAATTTGAGTAAAAACAAGATTACTCTTAATATGAGATTTTGGAGTTATTTTTTTTCCAGTTTTCTTAACACTTCTTTGTATCAATTTTTCCTCATTAATTGATTTTACCTCACTAACAATATCAGGAGGATCTATTGTTAGTGAATAATTAATGACCATTTTTTTAGACTCTTTGTGTTTGGTAGTTTGGTATAATCATGATTAAATGAAGGAGGAATTTCAACAAATCCTAAACCAGTTTTAGCACCCTTTTGAATGATCACCATTTATTTTAATTATCTATTCAAGTAAAAATGATAAGTTTTTAAATTTACTCAATTTATGATTTAACTCCAATATCTCACTTTTGAGATCATGAATATTGGTTTTGTTTTTCATTATCTCATCAAACTGAAGTCTCACTACCTCTTTCTTGTTAGAAATCGCAACTTTTAAATCAAGATTACTATAAGATAATGCAACAAGTTTTTGTTTATAATCCTTATCACTTTCAAGCATTATCCGATAGTTATCTCTTACTAGAGCAAGATCAATGATCAATGGTTCATTGTGATGACAAATCTTCTCGAGTTCAGAATTTGATTCATCACAATGAGAACATACAAAAGTATGAGAATCATCAGAACTATCACTATCTGATGAACTCATAGAATCAGAGGAAGAAATAGATGAAGAGTTAGAATTAACTTCTTCAATATTTGTCATACAAGAGAATATTTCCTTCTGATCTTCACAAGACACTTCTGACTCAGATTCAGAATTTTCAATCCCTTCCATAACCTTCTTCATCTCATCACACCCACTCTCTCTAGTTTTAACAATCACAGCCATGTTTGCTTGATGTGGTTCACTTGAAGCTTTTCCCAACGGCCTTTTTGACCAATCTATCCCTTCTTGAACAATCATGGCCTTTAGCTCAGCTTTCTTTGTTTGCTCTAAAGCTATCTTTGGCTTCTCCTTTGACTCATTTTTTACTTCTTTGATGAGTTTCTATCTTGAGTCTTGTTTACCAGGAGAATTCTCTCGCCTTGACATGCCACATTCTTTCGCAAAGAGACCTAATTCTTGACATTTATAACATTTTACCTTCAGCTTATCAAACCCTATCCTTTGGCTCATTGTTGGAAAATCATTCCCGGTCCATTCCATGAACTTCTTAATCTTTCTTACTATCATAGCCATATTCCATTTGAGATCCATCAGCTCTAGATCATCAGGGTTAATCTGGTCACAATCTTCACCTGTTAAATCACAAGTAGCAACTTTACTGCCCACCAATTGTTCATACGAGGACACGAAGACTCCCATAAAAACAAAGTGTTTAATAGCTTCCTTCATGTTCACATTCGGTGGTGAGGGAGGAGGAACTAAGCTAGAACTTACCGAAGATGGGTTGAAAACACATGTGGTTCAGTAAAGGCTTCTGCTTGAAGAATACCAAGACTTGTTTGGGTATAAAATGTTGTGATAAGAGTAGAAGTAGGAAGTTCTCCACCATATAAAGAAGGATCTTGATTTGTCTTAGAAGAACTTTGACATCTTAAATATAGTCCCTCTTCTCTAATTTTTCCACAAAATCCATGCATTTAATATTTGGGTTATTGAAATACCCATTCTCAGTTAACAGTAGCACATAAGTTAAGTATAAATTTGGAAGAGCATCCTTTTTGGTATCAATCCTATATGCTTCATCATTATGCAAACCAAACCGATTCAGCTCAGCCAATAAGTAACAGTAGCTAATCAACATTTTCCAACTGTTGATTCAATATCAATAAGAATGATATTGAAATTCTTATACTGAAAATTTAGCACTGGCTTTTTTCTCTCATGAGTATTATCAAGACTTCTCTTTTTTAAAATAGCATACTTTGGTGTAGAGACTTTTTATATGATTAAATTAATGAAAGATATGTTATGGTAAAGTCATTGTCAAAGTGGAATCTGTATTCACTTCAATGTCATAAGCTTTCTTCACAAGAACAAACATTGCATCAGGAGCTTTTGGAAGTTGACCAATACCAGGAGCATCAACAACTAGTCACACATATGTACTATCTAACATTGTTAAGCAATCCGGATTAATTACCCCTAAATGAGATCTGAATCTTAAGTCCCGTCTCTGAAAATCATCAAGGCTATTAAGCTAGGGGTTTTGCATGAGAACCAATCTTAGTTACGTAGTTAAGCACTGTTTGCACGAGAGCATTCTCAGAAGCAAGGGCATAATAATTTATCATTTTGTTGAATTTTTGGGTTTAACTTGTCAAAAATGAAATTATAGGGATAAAGGATGTCAAATTTTGAATTTTTTTTAACGAATGGATAGCGAATGAGGAATATTGATATCGAATGAAAGACTTGTATCGAATGAGAATATGACAAATTAATAGCACGAATGAGTATGGCGAATAAGAGTATGGCGAATGAGTATAGCGAATGAGTGTGACGAAAGAGAAGGTAACGAATGGGGTAAATCAATAACGAATGGGTTGTTGGAATAGTTATAACTACATTATAATCGTCTAGAGAATGAACTCATGGTTAATGGAGAATGAACTCATCTAAACTCAAAATATTAACGAATGAACTCAAAACTTTAAACTCAAAACCTAGACAATACCAAACCAAAATCACATGAATCACTCGCAATCAAACTACAAACACTGCAAATCATAATATGCACATGACCAAACCACAAATCAGTCAACAACTCAAACAATTTTGACTAATTAAAGTCAAACACCAATGTTGAAAATATTGTATACTCCTACTCAAATCCAAATCAAATTGATCATAACAGTTCAGTTAAATCAAGCCAGACCTATTCCAATCCATTTGAACAATCATCCTTGAGTCAAATCGACTCCAATTATTAATTCCATTTAACTAATTGATTAATATTCAGTCCGTTCAAGGTCTGTATAGTTCGTTTGATCAAATTCATCTCAAACACAGTCAATTAATACTATTCTAATCAATGAATCGATCAATCAAACGTCGATACCACTTGAGGAGACACGATAATCGGCATGATTCCTATATTGAAGGATCTAGTCTTATGATATGATCGATGTTAGATGATTAGGTTTACGGTGTGTATGTGTGTGTATGGAGAGAATAATTGGGCAGAGTAACGAGACCAATGTTAAACAATTTATCATAACCTTAATTTCTAAATATGTTACAGCCTATATATAGACGCCGACTCATACGCTAAACATGCTTAGTAAGAGAGTCACATTCTCTACGCCATTCGATAGACATCCCCCTAGCGAATGGGGAACCAAAACTGTATTCATTCGCTATACATTCCATACGAATCTATACATTAATTGCATACTAGTCCCTATACATTATAATTATTACAAAAATGATATACAAAGAACCAACGACAATAAATGCATCAACACCAGATTGGCTAGCTTGTTAGCTAGGCTTGCATTAGCTCAGATTGTTTTACATTTCAATACATTTAATTTGTATATACATATAAGATATTGTTAAAAATTTTTAAAAAGAGAAGGGGAATATATCCCCCTAGCGCAAATCTGTGAAGATCCGAGCCCCGGTGAGGAAGTGTGTCAAACGGTGATAAACGAGCTTTGATCTTGGATCGATGTACAACTTGGATTCACTTTTGAAATATAATAATGTACGAATGTGGAGAGTTCGATTTGATTAACATTCAATAATAGGATGAACAGTTGTAATCAAAACACAAATAGATAGATGTAGTAGTATGATTTCATTATCGAATGATTTACATTAAGGACACTTGTACATACATAAACATAAACGCTCGGCCACCCAGGCAGAGCTCTTTTCCGAATTGGGGGAGGGGGCTCTCAAATAAATAACACAAGACCTAAATCTTCTATTTATAATGGTCTGGTGACTTGGTCTTCACTCCATCCGTCTCTTGGATAAGAGCTAACAAATAATTTAAAACATAATAATTCAACCGAAAACGACTTCAATTACTTGTTCAATTTATTTGTCGACTTGCATTTAATATTTAATATAAACAACAAACTATTCGATGCGTCGGTCGTAAATTTAAAACCCAACAATCCTTTGATCGATGCCATCAAATCACTATCATAATCACCTCAAAACCTGATGCCTTTCATTGAAAATTTCCCCCTCACAATAAGCATCCCTCATTGCTCATTTATATCATTTTATTTTTTCTTTCATTTTGGATATAGTTGTATGGGCATAAGAGCAAGACTTTGAACTTCAATGATCAACTTAAAGTAACAAAGTCCTCACAAAATAAAATAAACCCAATGTGATCATCAAATAATCTTCAATTCTTCAAACCCCCTCCATTCCTTATAAATCTTATTCAAGCCATTCCCTGAATCAAGATAGCATACAAGTCAGCCATATCCGTTCTTGATTGTTCAAGTGACTGTTCTAGCAGGAGGTCAAACTGTACTATTCAAATTTGTTACTAGTCATGATGACTCTATCTTATCATCCGTACTAGGAAATCTGAAAAACTACAAACAGTGTAACATCTTCAAAGAACCTTAGATTATTGATCTTGATCAACTTTTCTTTTATATGAGTCTTTCACTTGATTTGAAGTTAACAATTTGCAGTAAAATTCATAGAATTTATGTCCCCTGAGTTCGTTGCAATATCTTTAACGAACGTGTATTCAAATCAAGTGCAGGTGAAAACATAAAAATCTTCAATTTCAACAATCTTGACTATCCTTATCAAGAATTATTGATAACATTCGAAATAAACGAATTAAACTAACACATTGGTGGTTGAAAGTTGACATCTGACTAGGTCAACTCCTAAATTAAACTGGATAAATCAACCATCTTGATCTTGTAAGCATCATGTTGAAGTCATGAACGTTTTATGAACTTTACCGATTTTTTGCTCAAAAATCTTCAAAAATGACCAAAATGCCCCTCGTTGAGATTTGACCAGAAAAATCACTTCCATACAGTCACTCATACTAGGGTAAACATCTTTCATTTAGATCACATGGTCAAAAAGTCAACAGATAAGCAAGTATACATTCTTTTCTTCATCTTGGCCCGTTTGACTTTAGAAAGTCAACTGCATCAATCATGTCCCAAAACCTTCCAAAGACTTGAAATTGTTCACGAACACTTACGTTTTGTTCACCGCCACTTATCTTATTCACGGACACTTAACTTTCTCTAACCCTAAACACTCGTTTCTGCTACAACTTTAACATAATGCCTTTATAAAATTGTGTATGAGTGGCAACAATACCATAGCAACAAAAAATACTCGTGAATTAATAACTATATTAGCAACAACTTTCAGCCACAACTACTCGGAGCACAAAAAAATAAGCATAGAAGTACTCGTGAATTGAGCAATCAGTCAACTGATAAAATATGCAGCAACTAAAATACCATATTGCCCGTGAATCAGCTGATATAATTACACCCGATCAGCAGCTCTTAATAGTGTTCACATCATCAAAAATGACCAAAGCTTCCCATGTATAATAATTACTTTAATTCCCATACTGCCCCTTGTAAGTACTTATGAATAACCAGGAACATTTCATATCAGCAAAATAAACCAGATCAGCAATAACACTTGATAAAAGATTTCAGCAACAACAGTTCTAACACTTAAATTCATATAAGTAGATAGGTAATCGAGACACTGACGCAAAGTCCTTATCAAACAGCACTCAATCATTTTCACAGTAGCTACAGGTTGTTCACTGTGCAAAATAACTTGTAAAGATAGCCAAATTACTAATATGTCCCTCATATATCTTGTTCAAGAACAAGTTGCAATCAAACTTCATGTATGTTGCTAACAACTCGTGTACATCCAGCAACATATAATAAATATATGCCGTGAATTAACTCTCTGACTGCTTGTGTATGCTTAACATCTCTTTGTAACAAAATTATATTAGCAGCCAACTTCTTTCAACTATTCATGAATACTTGTTAGTACACGGTTTTTGCGTCTCGAGTCTTTGTATCTATCGTTAATGTATTTGTCGTTTTATTTATGTAATAAAGTATTAAGTTATTATTGTAATTCATTAAGTTTAGCATCTAGTTCGTTAAGGATTTTTAACGAACTAGGCTTAAGTTAAGTTCCCTCCTAATTCGTTAAGGATGTTTAACGAATCAGGAGGTGATTCGTTAATTTTATTTTATTTAATGTATGTAAGGAAGTGAGTGGCTAGTTCGTTACGAAATGTGTAACGAACTAGACTCATCTTATATATATAGTGGGTTCGGTCACTATTTAATTTATGTTTTGAGTTAACATTAACGAAACTCTACCCAAATATCCTCTCAAGCTTCAATACTAATATTATACACATACATAAAATTAATATAACGTATAACATACAATCAAGCGTAATTATGAACTAGATCCTTATTAAGGGCTAAATATATATATATATATATATATATATATATATATATATATATCAGATCTGAGATCTGTGTATTGGATTAACGTGTCCAAACAAGTGGTACCAGAGCTTTTTGTGCTCGTTTACTCTTGATTTGGGTGTTAATTGATATTAGTAGATTGTTAATTGGTCGTTTTGTGTTAACTTTATCTCCGTGTTGAATTTAGATCAAATTGAGTGTGATTCGGAATTGAATATGAATTGAGTGGATTGGATTTGAGATTTGTAAGACATTGGTAAGGTTTGGTTATATGGAATTGGAATTTGGACTGGTTTGGATTTAATTGGTTTGGTTTTGGATTTGGCAGAAAACAGGGGATCAGTTTTGGTCAAATTGGTTGTGAGTTAAGGTAATTTGATGAACGAGATGGTGCGAATTAGATTCGCGTTATGTTTCCGAGTGTTTTGGTAGTTTGACTGAGCGATTTGGTTGTATATCGAGTGAGTATTACAGATTTAGTGTTTGTTTGAATGTTCATGTGTTTTCCAGAAATCTGGAAAATATCCGTTTGAAGTTTCGAAGATTTGAAGATTTAGTTGATTCGTTAACACTTCTGGCTAATTCGTTAAGTTTTTAGCTAATTCGTTATGGTTATTAGCTGATTTGTGAACCAATTCGTTACGTATTCTGATTCGTGTCAACTAATTCGTGTAATACGTGTCTCACCTCGATAACTGTTATTATAACAACTTTTATCACGTGGCGATTGTTATCATAAATTTGTTACAACTGTTGTAACTAAGTGATTCACTATCAGTTGATTCGTTATCAACTGTAGCTAATTCGCTACTTAGGTCGCTAAGATTACACTTAGTGATTCGTTAAAGAAAACTACTAGTTTCATGAATCAATTCATTATAATCTATTTCAGACTCGTTAAAGTTAATATTTCTGATTCTTTAAAATCATTTCTGATTCGTTACTTGAACAATCTTAACTTCGTTAAGTTGTGATTCGTTAACCACTGTTCACAGTTCGTTACTTTCACTGTTCACGGTTCGTTACTTTTACTTTTCACAGATTGTTATTATAATTTTCAATTTTAACCCTTATAATTTTACAAAATTGTCACTTAGCTAACATGGCTGGTATGTATGCATTAGCTTCCCAAATATGTTAATGCAACAAATGTTGCAACTGGATACCGAGATTGGTTCACATTCAAAGTGTCCACGTTTAATGAAATTTAGCTATTTTGCTAAATGGGAACCCCGTGTCCGTGCTCATCTAGCGTCAGTTCACCCTGATTGTTCTTATTACTTAGATGAAGTTTACACCGTTCCAATGATTGGAGATGATACCATTGGTTTTACACCTAAAGCTATCTTACAATATTCGGTTGAAGAAAAGAAAGCGATAGAAATTGAGACAAAAGCTTATTCTACTCTCACTATGGCTTTACCTGAAAACATCTTTCACCAAGTAGGGAGTATAAAGATTTATGCCTCATTATTCCAACGCATTTGTGTGTGGATTATGGGTAACACTGCTGAAAGCAAAAAGGTTATGCTCAAGTTTCAATTTAGAAACTTTAACCTGCTTAAGGGTGAGACTGTTGAAGAGATAACAACAAGATTTAATCATTTAATAGCTGAGATGGATAAGATGAGGTTGGAAACTTCTGAGATTGATAAAATTGATACCATTAAAAGTGCATTACCGAGTTCTTACTCGACTTTCTTGATGGTTCTGAAAGAGAATAATTATTTCAAAAATGAAGATTTGACAGCCTCAGAATTTATGCAAAAGATCGAGGCACGAGAATACGATCTTAAATGTCAAAAGTCTTCAAAAGATAGTCAAGATCCTGTATTTAATGGTGGAAGTATGCCATTAAGTTCAACCGTTTCTCCTATCACTGCATTTCTAACACAAACTGCATGCGATAATGCAACAACTATCTATAGTGATCCACGTGCTTGTTTTTATACCGCTGGAAATACTGGATCATCTGGTTTTTCTGGTTCATCTGGAGGATCTGGAAATAAATCACCTTCAAATCAATTCTCATCACAACCGAATGTGAACATGAGGGAGGCCGAACAAAATTTTGCTTTTTTATCTGCTTTTATGACTTCATATGAGAATCTGGTTAGTAGTAAAATTGCAACGAGCGATTTGACTGATGAAGATTATGACCAAATTGATCCCGATGATTTGGAACTGATGGACTTAAAGTAGAATATGGCTATGATAGTCAGGAAAGTGAAAAAGTTTATGCAGAGAGCGGGTAAAGATCTTCCATCTTTGAATAAGAAATTGGGTTTTGATAAATGAAAGGTCAAGTGCTACAATTGTCAAGAGTTTGGTCATTTTGCGAAAGAATGTGATAAGCTAAAGAAAGAGTACACTGGTCCCAGAAAGCAAGATCAGAACTCATCTGGTAAAGTGGAAGTGATGTGGGAAAATCTTCTGGAACGAAACCATCGTCTTCTGGATCCCAAGCAATGTTATCTGACTTAGTTGGGGATGACTGGTCACAACGATTGTTGTGCAATAACAATCAAGCAAATCTGGCAATGTTTGGATTTACTGAAAATTTTCAAGATGCAAGTGGAAGCGAACTATCTTCTGATTCAGATGATTCAAATGAAAAGCTTCCAACCCCTTTCGCCTGTATGGCTAAAATCCGTGATTCAACCACGTCAGCTTATATGGCTAAGCAGAATGATGTCAGTAAACTTCTAGATTTTCTGTTAATGTTACGTGTGCTGATTGTGAATTCAACAAGCCTAAGATAGGCTCCTTAAAACTTCAAAATGATAATTTGCTAAAAGAGATTGTTTCTTTAAAGGACACTTATAGGCAATCCTTAACCTCTCAAATGAATTCAAGAGAGAAAATTGAGGCTTTAACTATAAGTAATCATGATCTTAAGGCTGAGATATCGGTTAAAATGACTATCAATGATCAAAGTTTCAAGAAATTTTGAAACAAGATCAAAGATAACCGAGCTTGAAAATGAGATTCTTGAGTTAAAGAACAAATTGGGCAAATTCAGAAACTCTTCCTTTTTGCTAAATGAAATAATTGAAGTATCTGGTAAGCAAAAAGATTCAAAGAAAGGAATAGGTTTTGTTGAAATTCCACCACCTTTTCAAAATGGTTACAAACCAAATCCTTTTGCTAGAAAAGAGAAGGATGTGATTGTTAAACCTGAAACTGTTAAAGCCCAAATTACAACTCAGAAACCTCATGTTCAAAGCAACAAAGTCTTTATTGAATATATTGACAAAGTCATCATTGAGAATGTGTTCGAACCTGAAATCATACACAAGAACAAGAACATTCCAAGCTCTAATCACATACTGTGTGAACCTCAGGAATTTGAGGAGGATTTGTATGGTTTGCACATAACTCAGGTGAAACAAGATAATCATGTTAAGGTTAAACCAGTGAGAGCTAAGAAACAAGAAAAACCCAAAATTTCTGATGAGGATTTGTTGCGTTTCATGAATCCAAATGTTTCAAAACCATCTACTGGTCGTGTGTTTAAATTAAAGGGGATAGACATGATGTTCACTGAGAATGACATTCCAATAAGTATCATTAAACCATAACTAATTGAGAGTGTTTTTCACAATGAAACTTCCAATATTCAAGATCTTGAACGTCAGTATGCTCAAGCTAAAACATCAGTTTCATCTGATCCTTTGACTAAAGCTAAGCAAGTTTTAAAACATGCTAAGAAAGTTCAATTTGTAAAGTCAACTAGAACCGATACTTTTAAAAGTTTCTCAAATTGTTCTAACTTAGAATTTTATTTGAAAAAGAAATCTGAGTTATCTGATGATTTAGCTAAGAGTTTTACCAAGAATGTGAGTCATCATCATCCTTCGGTGTCGTATGTTACTTCTAAATCTCAACACAATCATGTGGACATGCGAAGCTGTTTTCTTTGTGGTCAACAAGGTCATGTGGTGAGAAACTATGGCCAGAAGAGTTCTCAGAATCTTCACCCACTTGTCAAAGATCAATCAAAACCAGTGCCTTTGATAACAGAGATTCTGAAACGACCTGTGTCGTATGATGTTGATACTCACATCATGTTCTCAAACGTGAATCCTCGAAAGGTTGTTCATGTTAATGAAACTCATGGTCATGTTAAACCAAAGTTTGTTCCAACTGAACCGTTATGCAAAAATGTGAAATCAAATGTAGTTCAAGCTTCTTATCTAAGACGATAGTCTAAGAAGCCTGTAACTTATTCTCAAGTTGCTGAACAGCAGTTGAATTCGACTAAGTTTAATGTTTCTCAAGAAAACCAAAAGGTGCCCAAGACTGAGGCCTGGGCTGCCTTTTTGAACTAATCATTTTCTTTTGTGTGTAGGGTACATCCAAGACCATTTTTGGTGAAAACTGGATTATGGATAGCGGATGTTTTCGTCATATTACTGGAAATATCAACCTCTTTACTAATGTGAGAAATATTCAAGGGGGTTATGTGGCGTTTGCTAGGAATTCTGGGGTATGATCACACAAGAAGGTGATGTTTCGAATGGGCATATTACTTTTGAGAAGGTTAACTACTGTGATATGGTAGATCATAACTTATTGAGAGTTTCTCAAATCTGTGACAAAAACTATATTTACTGATAAAGAATGTCTGATTCTGAAACTGGGATATGAGATTCCTGAGGACATGGTTGTCATGAGATCACCTCGATCGAATGATATTTATGTCTTATATATGAGTTCTAAAGTATCAACATCTATCGAAACATGTTTTGTCTCGAAAGAAAACGAGAAAGACTCAATTCTATGGCATCGTAGAATGGGTCACATTCATGTTCGTAAAATGAACTATCTAATGGAAAATGATCTATTTGAAGGTGTTTCTTTGAAGAAATTTAAGTTATCCGACCACTGTATTGCTTGAAAAAGGGCAAACAGAAGAAAAAGTTGCATCCTTCTAAGTTATTCAATTCCATTGATACTCCTCTTGAGCGACTTCATATGGATCTTTTTGGACCGGTGAATCGTGCGAGTATTTCTGGAGATTGGTATTGCCTGGTAGTTACTGATGATTATTCAAGATACTCATGGGTCTTATTTATGAGTTTGAAAGATCAAACACCTGTTCTTGTTCAAAATTTAATCACTAAGATTGAATCAATATACAAACAGAAAGTGAGGAGAATACGTAGTGACAATGGTAATGAATTTAAAAATACTGTTGGATTTCTTTTGTTTACAAAAGGGAATTCATCGAGAATACAGTGCCCATATGTACCACAACAGAAAGGTGTAGCTGAAAGAAAGAACAGAACGTTGATTGAAGCTGCTAGAACTATGCTTGCTGATTCAAAGCTTCCTGTCCAGTATTGGAATGAGGAGGTGAATACTGCTTGTTATACACTCAATCGAGTTCTAACTGTTAAGAGACTCAAGAAGACAAGTTATGAGCTGTTGAATAATCGAAAACCGAATTTAAAGTACTTGGAACCGTTTGGGTGTCCTTGTACGATGTTGGAAAAGGATGTGGGAAAGTTTGATGAAAAATCCATTGAAGGGTATTTATTGGGGTATGCTTCTCCTAAGAAATGAGTATTTAACTTCATGCCTGGTTGTGTTGAGTAATGGTATCATGTGAACTGTCAAAAGTACACTACTCCTTCTCAAAGGAAAGGTCCTGAGTGGATGTTTGACTATGATGGCTTATTTAATTCATTTACTCTAATAACTGATCAACCAGATGAAGATTTAGTTCGTGCTTACTTTGAAGAACAATTGGTAATTCCAATATTTTCAAGTTCTAATGATGTTGAAGTTACAACCGATGCTCCAACTGAAGATCCTGATAATGATTCTTCAATCCTCTTTGATAATGCATCTACTTCGTCTGACGACACTCTAGTTGTTGATCAAGTTATTGAACTTGATAGTGATGTGTCTTCTCACGAGCTGGGAGAACATTACACTAATTTATTTGAAAATGTTGATGTTCCTGAGAATCCCACTCTTATGATTCATAATTATCATCCGAAAGAAAACATTATTGGAGAACTTGATGTAGGAGTTCAAACACGTCATTGTCACACCCCAACCTACGACGGAACATGCCGGGCGCGACATTGATTGTATCATAGCTCAAAAGACACTAAGTGAAATACACATGTCAATATCTAAATTATTCATTCATATATCAAGTTCAAAAGCACAAACATCGTTTCAAATGAAATACCGTTACAATTAAATATTCAAAACATAAATAACTTAAAAATAAAAGTTTTCTTCAATCATCAAGCAACCTAAGGTCTTATCTAACTCCCAATACTTGATTCATCGATAAAGCTACCTGCGCCATGCGTGAAAATATATATTTTGTCAACATAAAGTTGAGCAAGTAAACCACATTTTTGAGTATATATAATAATAAAACGACAATTCCGTGCGATAATTGTAAATCACTACAACTAGTGTAACAATAAATAAAAGTTGTATTTTCACTCGAATCATTTTGAAAACGAGCTAATTCGACTGCGTATGATCATACTAATGAGATAAACGAGATAAAAAAGGGGATGTGAATTTCCTTACCTTTAATGAGGGATAAACGAGGACGAGGTAATAAAAGAAAATGCTAGGATGGAAAACGGTCAAGCTCCTCGAGGTTCACCGACAAAAATTCCTAGTTGTTACATATAATATTAATTAATTATAAATAAAAATTAACAAGGATTACAATGGTTTTGAGATTCGTTTGGATGTTAAGTGAAAGCTTGTTATTTGTTTAATTATTATTATTGTTATTGTTATTATTATTATTATTATTAATATTATAATTATTATAAATTTTTAGGTTTGATAAAACATTAAACTTTAATAAATAACCACTATTTTGTAAGATAGATATATTAACGGGGAAAGTTAAAAAGAAAGTTTATTCTTTGATCATTAATAAATCATTTTGCTCGGTTTATTAAACGAACGGGAAAAAATATATATTAGTATCATCATCGTTATAATTATATATATGTATACCCTTATATATATATATGATTAGTTAAGAAGTAAAGGTTAAAGACAAGAAAACGATAACCCAATGTTCGGTTTATTTAAACAATGGTTGTTTAATGTTATAAATATATAATAATATCAAGAATTTTGATAAAAATGTCATTAAAAAAATTAAACTACAAAAACCGGGCCTGGGGGATTCGAACCTGCGCCCCAGGCCGGTACATGTGTTTGAGAGATCATGCTGGCCAGCGCCTTACTTTGATAAGATGATGGATCTAAAAAAATAAATACATAACGTGTTCTTCCCCAAAACAAACCCTAGATCTAAATCCATCCAATTGATCAACAAATACCCTCTGTTAATCGAAATTGACCGAGGGCTTCCGCTAAGCAATAAATTCCAAACTCAAAGAAAATAAAAAGTACCTTAATTAAACACGAATTGAATAAGATTCAAGAGTTAGGGTTTGCGGCTCTAGCACGACTTCGAATTTGATCTTATGCAGCTTATGAGTTGAAATTAAGTTAGGGGTTTGCGTCGACTAGTGGTAGAGGTGGTGTGTGCAATTTTAATTGAAATATAAGCGAGTATTTATAGTGCTTTAAGATTGATTTGGTCCGCGATTCGTTATTAAAGAATTAGTTGTCAATTGCTCATAGTTTACCAAGTTTAGGGTGTCGGTGAGATCGTATTAAGGTAAGGAATGATCTTATATGATCAATTTCGTTTAATATGGCCGAGAATTGAGGAACAAGCAATGGAGGGGGGGGGGGGATCTTTGGTGTCGGCAGTCGTAAGGGAGAAGAGAGGAAAAGAAAATTGTTTAATATTTGCACTTTGGTCCCTACTCTATGGCTGTGGGTTCTAAAGTATGTTAAAGTTAATTGAGGGGTAAATTTTGTACACGAAACATAGTTATATTCAAATAAAATAATTAAATAATTAAACATAGCGAACTTTATTGATAAAATACCCGAACCCGAACCGGGGTCGGGTAATGATTACAAAACCGAAAGGGAACGGAAACCCGAAATGTTAAAACATTCACTACTTTAGGAAATTTCGTCCCGAAATTAGAAATTAAGCCGTAACGAAGAGGCGTGGGTAGTTGGACTCAATTTGGTCTTTATGTTCCCAAGTGAACTCGGGACCACACTTAGATTCCCAACGAACTTTGAGAAGCGAAATACGGCTACGCTTGGTTTCTTTGTCTATATTATCCACAATTTCAACGGGTTTCTCGATAGCACGCATGGATTCATCAACTTGAACTTCATTGAAGGGTATGTGAAGATTCCCTTCGGCTAAGAACTTCTTGAGATTGGAAACATGAAAAGTTGGATGAACATTGGAGAGCTCATCGGGAAGATCAAGACGATAAGCAACTTTACCAATCCTTTCAACGATCTCAAACGGGCCAACAAAACGAGGAGATAATTTGTTCCTTTTGCCAAAACGAACTACTGATTTCCAAGGAGATACTTTGAGGGGTTTACGACGCTTATCGGCGTTTCTCTTTTGACAGCTACTAGCGGCAAGAAGGTTTTAACGAATAAGAGCGATTAGATCGGAAGTCTATTGAACAAGCTCATGACCGGTGAGTTGTGATTCACCAACCTCCTTCCAACTAATCGGGGAACGACATTTTCGGCCTGAGAGCTTTAAAGGGTGCCATGCCAATACTAGTGTGAAAGCTATTATTGTAGGAAAACTCTACAAGTGGTAAGTGAGTATCCCAATTTCCACCAAAATCTAGTACGCAAGAGCGGAGCATATCTTCGAGAGTTTGAATTGTTATCTCAGATTGACCATCTGTTTGCGGGTGATTAGCGGTGCTTAGATCAATACGGGTACCCAAGGCGGTTTTCAACGATCTCCAAAAATGAGAGGTAAACCGACCATCATGATCAAAAATAATGGTCAAAGGCGTTCCATGGTGGCAAATGATATTCTTGACATAGAGTCATGCTAATTCTCTTATGGAGGATTTTTCTCGAAACAGTATGAAGTGAGCTGACTTGGTCAAACGATCGACAATCACCCAAATACTATCATTACGGCTTTGAGTAGTGGGGAGTTTGGTAACGAAATCCATGGCATTGTCTTCCCATTTCCAAACAGGGATCGGAGGTTTCTCGAGCAAACCAAACGGTTTTTGATGCTCGGCTTTAACCTTAGAGAAAGTGAGGCATTTAGATACATACACCGCGATATCTTTCTTCATTTCCGGCCACAAAAACATGGTATGAAGATCGGCATACATTTTATCCGGCACTGGGATGAATAGAGTATTGTGACTTATGAGCTTCATCGACGATGAACATGCGAAGACTGTCACGATCGGGAACCTATAAACAGTCCAAATAATAGAGTAAGCCATTACGTTTGGTTTCAAGTTGGAGTTCGGCGTCACACGACATCTCGTCGTGTAAGTTACCCTCGGTGACGGAGACGTGTTGTGCGTCGAAGATGCGGTATTGGAGGTCAGATTGGATGGTGACACAATGGAGCAAGACGGACTTAACATGACTCTTACGACTAAGAGCATCGGCCATGACATTCGCTTTTCTGGGGTGGCAGCGAATTTCGCAATCATAATCACTTAACAATTTGGCCCATCGTCTTTGTCTCATGTTGAGGTCCTTTTGGTCGAAAATGTGTTGTAAACTTTTATGGTCGGTGAAGACCAAACATTTCATGCTGTAAAGGTAGTTTCTCAAAATTTTTCTGGCAAGCACGATCGCACAAAGTTCGAGGTCGTGCGTCATGTAATTTTTCTCGTGTACCTTTAGTTGACACGAAGCATAAGCAATGACCTTGTCTTGTTGCATAAGAACACAACCAACACCTTGAATAGAAGCTTCACAAAAGACAACAAAATCGTTGTTGCCCTCGGGAAGAGCAAGGATTGGAGCATTGCAAAGCATGTCCTTAAGAGTTTGAAACGCTTCCTCTTGATCGGAACCCCATTCGTAAACTTTCCCTTTGTCGGTTAGTGCGGTAAGGGGTGAAGTGTAACACCCCGCTAAAGCGGAAACGCCTGAGTATGACGTACAGATTTCCCAAAACACATGTGACACTTATTAAGTGACAATATTATCATTAATTAATTTAAACATCAAGTACACAAGTTTGTAACAAGAAATACAAGGAAAATATAATAACAATTAACAACTTATCCATTTATATTTTAAGTCTTAATGTCTTCTCCGTTTCATCCTGTAATAATTTTACCTGTAACATATATAAAATAAAGTCAACTAATTGAATAGTTGGTGAGTTCACACAAGTTTGATACAGGTACATAAAAACCATACAATTCCATGAAACTTGGTGTAGTAATAGCGCAAGCAATGTCTTTTCCATTCGGTAACAACCAAATGTACTCGGATCGGGGGTCCCTATTCCACTCATAACATCGAGGTCCTGAGTGCATAGGGGGGCGTATGATCATACTTAATGAGGAAACCATGAGCACGTAATCTTTGAGCAAGTAAGCAAATAAACGCACAAGTACATGTCACGAATTGTAGTTTGTAAATAATAAGAAAACAAAATTGTAATGTTGATAAGATATATATGCTACCCCCAAAATGTGTAAAAGCGTTAAAAAGGGGGTGTGAGAAACTCACCTGGAAGTTGAAGACAAAGTTGAAATAAATCAAAAGTGCGTAAATGAAACCGAAGCAATTGAACGTCATGAACTAGAATTAAAAGTACAAAATTAATTATTACTAACGACATAAAAAGTAAGTAGATCGGGTTGTCGAGAATTAGAAGTGTTATATGTATATTCTGTTATGGAGTTGGATATAATATGATTTTATACATTAACGAATTTTAACGAATTTGTTAATAAGTTATAAATTTAATATTAGTTTACATTACGAGATTAATATCAAGTTTGAATATAGGTTACGGAAATATTGGTGTTAACGATATATTTTATTTTGAACAACGAATATGTTTGACAAAGTTTAAAGTTTACGAACGAAAGTATATATATATATATATATATATATATATATATATATAAATAAAATATGTTTCACGGGTTTAAACAAGACTTGACGAGTTTCAAAATTTATAACGATTATGAATTATGGATCTTTAACGAAATTTTAGCTTAAAAATAATTATGTTATCGTAATATAGAGTTTAACGAAACCATGGTATTTTAATATAATATTAATCGGGTTTCTAACGAAACTTAATGGGAACAGAAGTCGGTTTTTAGGTGAAAAGTGATAAACGTGATTTATAAATATTTATATCCAATCCTAATATATATATATATATAACCACTAGGCTAGCTAATTAGTTTTGTTATGATACTAGAAACATATGTATATAAACTATATTACAAGTTCATCATCTTCCTCCTAAACCCTAGAAATTCAAAACTGTTAATCCGTTCAAAGATTGATCCAATTATGTTAGGGGTTTCGTTAATCCGCTCAAGAAGATTCAATTCCATAAAACCATTACCTGGTGGCGTTCCGCGAAGGGGGTGAACAAGCTGTGACCGGAATCGGGATTTGACGAATAAATTAGAGATTATAGAGAGTATATCAAATGTATTTGATGTTTGGGATGAGTTTATATGATGATTAGCATACTATTTATACTACTAACTGGAGCCTAGGGACTTGATTGCTCGTTAATAGGTATTAATTATTTCCGGCCGTTTACTAAGATTAATTGCGGATTGATTAGATGTTAAAACACATTGTTATGATTGGTTTATGGTTGTGGGTAACGGAGAAACACGTTAAAGTAATAAATTTGATCAACTACTGGTTTTATGGGGTGTTTCGGGGTTTGCCGGATTGTTTACGCCGTCGCCGGCGGTGAACATCGGAAAAAACGGGAAACAGGGGTGGGATGGGGGCTGGTGATGTTTATTATTATTATTATTATTATTATTATTATTATTATTATATATTAATTTCATATTTACACTTATAACCCCTCATCTTTCATTTTATTTTTAAAACATAATAAAACTATAATTACCATTTGAACCTTATACTTTTAGATATCATATAAATGTAATAAAATGTTATGGATTATTTTTATATTATACCCGGCTAGTTTGCGGCTCGTTTAAATACTGCCATTAAATATCGGAGATTCGTTATTTGAACAAAAAGACTAGTAATGAACGGATAATAACCTAAACTGTCAGAAATGTTATATTCATGGTAAACAAATAACAATAATCCGTTGAAACAATAACATATCTCTTTAACGAATTCAAATGTATAAAAACGACGAATGTCACATAAGATGAACGAAACGAAAATTAATTAATATATTTATATGTATAATATATATGAACGAAACCCGAAAATTTAAAATGGGTCGGATTTTTGGATTTGAAAAGTAATGAATGTTATGGGACTTACAACTTTTAGAAATTTTGTCCCGAAATTAAAATAAAAATAAATATTTTAAAAGAGAACAACTAATATATGGAGTTGTTGAAAATTTCTTAACAATTTTATACACACAAGATTAAAATAAAATAACGTCAAACTTTGAATGACCCAAAAGAACTCCACAAATAAAAAATATGACAAGGACACTTATATATAGGATGTACCAGCGGCGTATCCACCATGCCCTTATCATATTGTATTTGTCCCGTTCCCCAAAATCATTCCAAGTTCCGAGTTATTTCACACAACCGGACTTATTATATTTTTCATG